>NW_023416288.1:73844642-73852142 GCF_014176215.1 Rousettus aegyptiacus
AAATATAGCCATGATTTTACTTTGTTTTCTTTTTATTTAATAAGTAATCATACCTTTGAAGAAAAAAAAGTTACTGCTTTGCATTTCCCTTCAGAATTTATTGTCTTATTAGTACTAAACTACAATGTTTATTTTCAATTATTAATTTTACTTGCCTTTACAAATGCAATTTACTGTATGTATTCTCAGACAAAAATAGAATTTGGCTATAAATTCTTAAGACTCTTAGGGGAGTCAGTAGGAATATAATAGCACTTCGCTGATATGATATTTCTTGTAAATATATTAAGGAAGAAAAGGGCTATCCTGAAAACTGCATTTATTTAAAGTAGCCTGTAAAATACGCTAATCCTGAGACTTTGGTAAGTATGTAATTCCTAAAATGGCAAAAACAAGTATTTCAAAACAAAATAAAAATTATCTTCCTAACAATTACTGTCTATGAAAAGAGACATAATTCCAAAGTAATAGTGAACCTATTCAAAGCGTTATGTCTAGCTCTTTTAAAAAATTATTCTTGAAAATAATGCCGAAAAGTTAAGACATTATTTAGTACATTTACTCTAAGATAACTTTCTAAATGCTGTTATTATTTAAAATAATGATTCTGTTAAATCATACTCTAGTATGACCATTTGCTTTAACTTTTGAGATACATCCTCACTTATTATATACTAACTTAAAAATGTGAATGATGTATCAGTCAATTTGAAACATTTTTCAATAATTCATCAGATTTTTATATTTTTATATTTAATATTTTTTTTTACATTTAGTCTGAATGCAATCTAGAGTTTTAAAGAAATATCTTTATTTAAAACAAGTACAATCTTATTTTCAAACAGGCATACTCACTCTGGCCTTATATAAGTATATGCTTTGAAAGCTTTCTGTTCTCTGTCACTGTTTCCGCAGAGTTGAATCAGTGAGGAAAGGAGTGGCTACTCTTTGGTTGAAAATAATATTTCATTGACAAACAAAATAGGGAAAATTAATCTGTCTTATAAAAAGAATAATGATCTACTTAACAGTATATCTTTACTGAGCAGTTGTTTACTTTTCTAGATTTAAAGAAAACAACTATATTTTATGAGACACTAGCAGAAAACAAAAATTGCTCTTTTAATGTTATCAAAAGATGTGTATTCAAAATATCTTGGAATGCGTTTTCAAGAAAAGCAACATAAATGATTATAGTGTTAACATGGTTTATAATCTCTCAGCAAATTTCAGCTGATTAATAGCTAATATTTGCAGCTATCAGGGGCAAGCATCTGCGTTGTGGTCCTTTTCACCTTAGCTCAGACTTTGAAGAAATTCATTGTATAAGCAAGAATCAAGTAATGTGGCCCTCTGGTGGAAAACTAAGTATCACATTCTGCAGCACAGTGTTAGTAAAATAGAAGCTATAAAATATTTGTTACAAAGATTTACAGAACCTTCCAAAAATCACCCTGTGAACTTAATTAGCAGCCCGACACCTGAAGGGCACTCTGGTGATGATATGACGTAACTAATAGGAAAATCCTATGTTTACTCATACTTCAATCATGTTCCAAATAATAATAAATTCTTAACATCTTTTAGCTTAATACAACATGCTCAATTTACTATGAATACATCTTTCATATTCAAGAAAACAGGCTTATTTGTTTTAAGGAATCACTGAGGAAAACAAAACTTACCTGCTGTTGTTGCAGATGCAGCAGTTCTACTGTGCTTACTTCAGAGCTGGTGTCACCACTTGATCTTCCATCTCTGCTGCCAGCATCTAATTGGCTGCTTAGAGTGCTCATTCCATTTTGATTCATTGAACTGTTGCTTATTGTCTCTGTCGCAGATTCCTGCATCATGACTTAATACCTAAAAGTGATTAAGAAGTATCAATTAACACACGTTACACCTTCACACTTCCATTATCAAGATGTCCCTCTCTTCCAATTACAGAGACAGCATCTTTAGAAGGAGAAAAAAAAAAAGCTTTGAATAGTCATTTACCAAGAAAAGCAATACAAATTCAGCTTTCATCCAGATACTAATCATTGAAATTATGGTTTCTATAAGCGATTTTTGTGTGGTTACGTTTAACAGCCAAAGTAACATACCACGTATATAACATGGACAATAGCATTTATGAATGGCCACATTTTAAAGTCTACCTATAAAACCAGTTTAAATGAAGGCATGATTGCTCACTCTGTGCTGTTTCCTATTATCTACCTTTGACAACCATGGATGACTATACAGCCTTATTTTAAATATTCACTATCTTGATTCTGTCAGATTTTTAAAGCACATCTTATGCAAGGCTGTTGTTTAATGATGCAAAGCTAATCATACAAAATTAAAATTTTGTAAGGGTGTTACAAATCATATGGCATCAACCAATGATAAATAGTATAATGTTTTTTTTTTTTTTTTGACTAAATAAAATTTTGCCTTGGAGGCATTTTAAGAAAAAGCTCCTGCTGCAAACACGTCAGATATTGCCTATTTTTTTAATCAAACAGCTCATATTCATTTATTTTTCTGACATTTAAAACATTTAATACTGTCCTTCCTGGGAAGTAATTAAGCTTATGCATGAGCAGCAATCAAACTGTTCACTTGAAGATGACTTAAAACTCAATTTTAACATAGGCAAATAAATGAAAGATATAAAATTAATTTTCCAGGCATGTATTAGATATGAAAGCTGGAAATAAAATCTATCAAGAATATCACTAATGATTGTGCTAAAAACAGCATAAATTATGCATATTACCTTCTCTACAGTAATAAATGTTTTATCATTTTCACTGCATAAATATACTGTACTTTCAGGATAGCAATGAGATGTCCTGCCAAGATCAGTGGAAATCCTTGCAGTAAATAAAGAACCAATGTGCTCTTATAAACCAGAATTTCACAGTACATCTTGAATCTGTGGTTTAGAAATATCAGTTTTGGTTCTTATAGACATCTGAATCCTACGCCATAATTGAGTAGATGCACTTCTCTTGTTCTGCGGACAGAATTTCAGAAACAACCTGGCTGCCCTGTGACTTGAACAGTTAATGCCAGATAGGCAGAGGACTTAGAGTAGAAAAAAAAGGATGTTAAACTTATCACTCGATCTAATTTTTTATTAGTAGATGATTTCACTATTTTAAATTTGGTCATATTTTAGGACTTCTTCATTTAAAAAATTTAAATATATTTAATATAAAGCAAATGTAAGCATAATATCTTTTTGTGTCATAGACAAATCACCTTCCCCACATTCTTACAAAACATGATCATACACACAGAGAGACATACACATACACAGAGATGCATATCCAACACAGATTTTTTTTTGCATACAAAATTATAATTATTAAAATTAATGGTTATAACTTAATAGTTTTAACAGGTATTTTCATCAAGCCTAAATTATCAGATTATCTCTATGACTCAAAAAAATCAATTAAAAATAGGCTTGCTGATTTATGAAAGAGATAAATCAGCAAAGCAAATTAGTATAACAAAATCTATGTATAAAATGAAAGCTGTTCTAATTTTTTTAAAAAGCAACAAAAATTCCATAACCATATAGGAAGCAATAGCTGCAACTACAGTAAACTAGTTTTAAACTAAATGTGTTTATGGACAAATTGGTTTTGTTAAATATCTTACTGAACATTAACAAAGAAAAATCAGACAAATGAAAACTGATACACAGTGATGGATTTTATAAGAAAAAAACAAAGCTAATACTCTTTTCTGAGATTAGGTAGTTAATAAGTATTCAAATTAGGCATAAATTTTACATGCACAATGTTTAAAATATTCAGAGAAAAGGTCTGATTGCCTTTACTAGTTATATGAAAATTATAATTTAGGTCCTCTCCAACTGTAGAACCAGACAGACATAACTTCTACATATTACATTTAAATTTTACTTTTATAATATAGCTGGAGTATATATGTATGTGGATGTTATTCCTTCATATCCAAATTTATTTGAAATACTTACTATTTCTAGGTGGAATCTGCAACACCAAGAACAAAAAAAAATTAAAAACTGTATTTTTAATGTAGGAGACAGGTGTAAGTATTTAATACTAAACTCTGGATAGTTAATGTCAGTACATTTCGATGAATTTAAGAATTGTGCATGTATTATTGTATCATAACCAAGATCAACAAATAATTAAAAACAATCAACAAGCAGAGCGTGATGGGTCTAAATTATGAAGAAAGACTTACATAACTTCCAATTCCTATTAACCAGGGGATTTTCATAGCCCTTATGGAATTTTTGACTTTATAAATAAAAATCTAGAGTATAAATTGTGATTTACATTTTAAATTCAATCATTTAATAGTAAAATCATGCTTAAAAAAATAACAGTGAATAGCGCTTTTTTCTTTACAAAACAGAAGCATCTGAACCGACATTAATATGCCAAAGCAGGGCAATTGTGTAACAAGATGATTACAACACACATTTCACCCAAAGAAGAAAGCTTGGAGTATGTCCACTATAAAGGAGATGTATCCCCAAGGATAATTAAGATGCTTCTCAGTATTGACTTTCTCTTAGTGGCACCTCCACACCTATTTTCCACTAAAGGAAAGATATCTAGCACATGTGAGGTGCTGTTTACCTTTAAAGTATATTTTAAATAATTATAAATTCAGCATATTCTTTCAAAGTGGATGTGCTTGTGATTCCAAACATATCAATAAATTATTCATTCTTCTCAATCCTACCACAAACATTTTACAAAAATCAGTGAAAATAAATTCCAGATCATTAAAGGGAAAGGTGAAATTGGGAGTCGCTGTTTTAATGTTTGTCCAAACTGTTAGCTAAACCTTTAAATCTTTCATCATATACAACTTTTCAGCCACATCAAAAAATAACTTCATATCTTGCACTCAAATAGTACAGTTCTACTATTTTCCCGTGCATTAAGTTTTTCTTTCTTTCCTCTTTCTTTCTTTTTTTAAGCAAGTCACTGTATAGATCCTTATTCTCTACACCACTTCCCTTTTGAAACATTAAACTGACACTGGAACTGACTGCACAAGATTGCATTTTCTCTTCCTAAACAACTTGAATTGAAAGGTTACTTAGTGTAACAATATTTACTTGCAGAATTGTGTTGTTACCAAGGGTATAATGGATGGTGGCTATGCAGGTTTACGCAAGAATGAGTGAAGCATGAGGCATTAGCCATGTGTTTGACATGTTTCAAATTGCTATAATCCAGCATTAAACACACCCAGCAATTCATGCCATTTCTTGCAGCCATAATCTTGAATAAAGCGTGCACAACCACTTATTATATAAATTAGTATATGACTCCCTGTTATAGTCACAACAGTGCTTTTGTGTTTATTTTGCATCAAGATGTAGTCTTTTATTTGTACAAATAACAGGATATAAAGACGTAGCTCAATTAGACCTCCTTACTTTATGATAGGGTAGTAGTGAATGCTAGACTTACTGGTTTTATTTTTCCTCTTACAGTTATAGGTTCTATTGGTATAAAACTGTACCATGTGAAATAGACATTTGCCAGAGCGATAACAGACACCTGTCTATATCGTATTCCATATTCGCTACATTCAAAGTTTGAAACTTGACCTGGGCCAGTATAGTTAACTATGTTATCTCAATCACCACCAGGGACACTATTGGTCCTTGTTGCATAATCAACTTCTTTTTCCTCTGGTCGTCTCTTTTATCTTTTCTCTCTTCCTTCCTTCTTCTCTTCCAACTCCTAACAACCATACATGTGTATGTATATGTATGTATAGGGACATGTAGGTTATAGATAGATTGACCTAACTATATATGTCAAGGATGGTAAGGAGGAAGCAATGATCTCTACTTCCCACCACATCCCCCTATCCACATACAAGGACACTCTATTTTATAACCTCGGTGCCTTAGTATTAAATCTCATTTTGGGGCATCTTATAATATAATAATAAAAAAAAAAGATAAAAAATGACTTCCTGAAAAACTAACAGTTCATATAAAAAGTTCATAACTATTTATTTCTGTGAACTTTTCTTAAACAAAATTATTTATAGTGACATTAAAAGATATTTTAGGTCCAGTTCCTAGTTTCTTTCAGTGTCTAGTTTATTTAACCAAATGTGTACATTAAATCCAAAAGACCTGACTATGACATTTAAAGAAAAGTACTCCATAAGATTAAAAAGTTATCATATATCTTAATTTTTAATCATTTAAAATTATAATATTAAGTATTAATTCCTATGCAGATTCATACAAGAAAGGGCTAAGAGGAAAAGCTGCACATGGAACAAAAAATCATATACCTTTACCTCAAAATATCAGCTAAATTCTGATTTTGAAAACTTCACTGTGATGTAAAACTTCTGAAAGAAACTAGCATTTAAATAACTTTTGTGCTCTAGTGGAATTAATTCATCATGGACACCATGCACAGTGCTTTTGAAATCTAGTACTGCTTTGCTAAAAGTCTTTAATGCTAAGATTGTCTAATAAATCAAAATGCCAAATATGAAGGACATAGTTGAGTGTGTACAAAAATTGAACCATGTAATATTTTTAATTTTTAAAAACTGAAACAGAACGTCCTTTTAAACATGATTTGGGGAAGAATAACTGCTGTCATAGCAAGTGATATTTTTAATATAACGAGTAATATCATACTAAGTAAATAAAAATTAAGTTGTTTACAAAGTATTTATTACTGTTTTTAAGTTGTTTAAACAACATGTCTAAATGCTATTCATAAATTAAAGTTAACTTCTTGGGGGAAAAGCTAACTTTAATTAGTAAAATTTCTTATTTTCATTCAAAAAGGTTAATATGTTTAACATGCAAAGCTGTAGGACACTTCAACATGTAATTTTTAAAAATAATAATCATTACTACCTTCAGTAAACAGAATAATGTTAGATCTTCAACAGTGACAAACATCTGGGAAACATAAGATAGAACAAATCAAAATCTTATCTTTCACTTCAATCAGCTATCAATTAATTTAGCAACTCAGTATGTTATGTTTTGCCCCAGGATTAAAATTAAACTAAGTTTTAAAACACAAATAACAAAATATAAAAATTTCATTATGAAAACATAATAATAAAATTAAAGTGTTTAAACTCTATGCTATTCCATTTAAATATAGTACAACAACAAAATAGAAAGGATGATGGCTAAAGATGTATTTTACAGCAACAGTATAATTCTGCATCTGAAAGTTTAATAACCCAAATTCATAAGCATAATTGGAAGATATTTGATAAATTGATGATTCAGGTAAATGAATTATTCCCATGTATATTTCAAAATTATATTTGTACATTAATCTTTATGTTTTAAAATCTCATTTAGTCTCATGCATTCGTATGGTTACCAAATACAGCATCTATTTCTCAAACAGGTGAAAATGTAAGCCAAGTTTTACTTTTCAAGATCCATGCTAAATGGTCAATTTTCCTTTTTAAGTTTATACATTTTAATGCTAG